>NC_057803.1:545800892-545816620 GCF_018294505.1 Triticum aestivum | reverse complement strand
TCCTCTCCCTCGCTCTCCCACGCCATGGCCGACGCCATCGCCGCCACCCCCTCGCCGTAGCCACGCCCTCCGTCAACCCCACGCCGTGCCGCCGTGTCCAGGAGCTCCGCCGCCGTCCACTTCATCGAGCTAGCCGAGCCCCGTGTGCTCGTGCGGCCCGAGACCACCGCACCGACCTCGCCCGAGCTCGCCGTCGCCGGAGATCCCCTTCAACGCCGTCGCCGCCTCAGCTCGTCCCCGACCCTGCCGGTGGCCTCTACGGGAGCGTTGTGAGCCTAGCTACCCCTCCGACCCTCCCTCTCTCATTCCCGAGCCGTGTAGCCACCGCACGAAGATCACACGCACGCACCGCCGCGGATCTCGTCGCCGACGTGCTCCCGGCCATCCTCCGGCCAACCCGCGGTGTCCAACGCACTCACCACGTTGCGTTAGGCCCAACCGTGCACTTCCCGCACCTCCCCGCACACCCTAGGCCGAGTTCGCTTTCACCCGACCTCCAGTGGCCGCCAAAGTCGTCGCCGGCGCCAACTCCGGCCACCCCGACCCCAACGGACTCCACCAAGAGCTGCGGCTCGTCCTCAGCTCCACTCCGGTGGTCTCCGCGACCCATTTGGTGGCCGGAACGGCCAAAACCACTTCCGCCGCCACGTCGGGCTCGCCGGCGGCTAAACGCCGGTGCAGCCGACCCAGGTTTGACCACGGGTGGGCCCTGGTTGACTCCCCTGAGTCAATGACAGGTGGGGCCTAGCCCTGTTAATTAAACAGGTTTAGTTTTAATTAAACTTTAATTAATTTAATCACCCTGACATGCGGGACCCACTGTCAGGTTTGACCCGGACGTGTTCCGTTGACCTGCTGACGTCACACTGACGTCAGGCTGACGCAATAATTGATTTTCTGGAATTATTCTAATATAGGAAATTCCAGAATATAATTTAAACTTCAAAAATTCATAACTTTTATTCTGTAACTCCAAATCAGACAAATTATATATGAAAAATGATCAGAAAAATCCAATCTATCCATCTGTACTATTTTCATGCATGATTAAACAAGTTAACCTGATGTTTAATGCAGAACAAGGAAAAACACTTTAAAGGGCCATGTTTGAGTTTGAAATTTGAATCTTTGATTCAAATTGGTTCAAACCCTTCTGGTCTTAGTTGCATTAGCCCAACACACTCATATTGCTATGTTTCATGCATGCATCATATTGTTGCACATTGTTTGGTGATGGTTGTGTATCGGTGTTCTTTGCGGCAGGATCTGCCCCCGAGGAGTACCGTGATTACCCTAACGAAGAACCGTATCAGTGCATCGAACCATCAGGCAAGCAACCAACCATTTGATCATATCGATACAATCCCATGTTCTCGCTCCTGCTCTCTTTTACTGCATTAAGACAACGCGTTTCAAACTGCTGTGTGTTACGGTAGTTGAACCCACTTCCTCTGCATGACCTGTCATTGCCACAGTAACTAGATGAAACCCACTAGCATGTGTAGGAGTTGATTGAGCCATATGTATGTGTTGTTCCTACCTTGCTATGCCTGCTATGCTTAGAGTCGTGTCAGGTCTGGTTCATCTGGGCGATGGGCTAGAGTGAAATGATTATGTCGGTAATGAGAGTGGTGTGGTGAACACGATTTGGTAAAGGTATCGATGAGAGGCCATGTAGGAGTACATGGTGGGTTGTTTCATTGAAGCCGACCTTAAGCACTGAGATCTGTATGTGTGATTTAAGGAACAGCTACTACCATGCATTGGGCCCGAAACCAATGGACCCTCTCGGCTTCTTATTCACCCTAGTTCTCCGTCCAGGAGTTGCAAGTAGTTTCTGGTGTTTGTAGCCTACTGGAGGCCGTGGACAGCGCTGACCGTAGGGGTGGGCTGTGATGCGGTAGGTACATGGCCGGGTGTACCGAATACCCGTTAGGTATCTCGGGAACCCTGTTCACATCGTTCGGGGCCGTATGGGAAACCTCGGCCGGACTCCCTGCGGATGGAACCTGGATAGGCGATAAACCTGGACTGGAGGCTTAGGTGATTAGGTAGGTCGTGGCCGACACCCACGTTGGGCTTCCGCTTGAAGGTTGCCGAGTACATGTCGTGTAAACAACGGTAAGAGGTGAGAGCGTGTATGAAGAAGTACACCCCTGCAGGGTTATCATGATCTATTCGAATAGCCGCGTCCGCGGTAAAGGACTACTTGGTTGCCTATACAGTTCATAGACAAGTAAATGGAAACTACTAAAAGCCTCAAGATAAGTGTGAGTGCCGAGGATGGCTCCTCCGTAGGAAGACGGGGGTGGATCCTCGGTAGTGTATTGAAGTGGTGAGTAGTGGACTCGTGTACGCAAAACCATTTCAAGTTGGAGTCTCGTAGGATAGCCTAGCCAAGAGTCAAAGCTGGCTTGCTGCAACAACTCCACCAACCCTTCTTGATAATATGCATGTATGTAGGATCTGATGTAAGTCTTGCTGAGTACCTTTGTACTCATGTTGCTATAATTTACATTTTTACAGAAGATGTTGCAACCCCTTCTGATGGGTTCTACGTAGACGTTGACATCAATGAGTAGGCTAAGGCCCAGGTGGTGATCCTGAGCTTGTGAAGGACCACGTAGTATAGCTAGGCTTTCCAAGCCTCTTTTATTTTACTAGTTGTCTGTACTCAGACAAGTTACTTCCGCTGCTGGTTTGTATGACTGTATGACTTGAATGCTGGGTCGTGTGACCCGTACCTTGGTGTATGTTATGTATGGCTCTCTGAGCCTTAAATAAAAGTACTTGTGTCGTATGGTCATGTTGTGATGCCATGTTGTATTTGCACATATCGAGCATATTGTGTGTATGTTATTGAAATGCTTGGTATGTGTGGGATCTGACTATCTAGTTGTTTATCTTTAGTAGCCTCTCTTACCGGGAAATGTCTCCTAGTGTTACCGCTGAGCCATGGTAGCTTGCTACTGCTCTGGAACACTTAGGCTGGCCGGCATGTGTCCTTCTTCGTTCCTGTGTCTGTCCCTTCGAGGAAATGTCACGCATTGAGTACCGGAGTCCTGTTAGCCCGCTACAGCTCGGTTTACCGGAGTCCTACTAGCCTAGTGCTACAGCCCGGACCCACTTGCTGATGACCGACACGTTCGAAGCTGGGTCATGGATGCCTGTCCCTGTAAGTCTGTGCCACTTTGGGTTTACAACTAGTCATGTCAGCCCGGGCTCCTGATCATATGGATGCTAGCGACACTATCATATACGTGAGCCAAAAGGCGCAAACGGTCCCGGGAAAAGGTAAGGCGACACCCGTGGGAATACCATGCGTGAGGCCGCAAAGTGATATGAGGTGTTACAGCTAGATCGATGTGACATCGAGTCGGGGTCCTGACAGTTCTTAGAATGCCCTGGAAATTTTATATGATTTTTTTCTGAATATTTCTGAATTTTTGGTGCAAATAATACCAGAGGGAGGTGCACCAGGTGGGCACAACCCACCTAGGCGCGCCAGGACCCCCAAGCATGCCCTATCTTTCAGATGCCGGCCTCAGTCCCTATCTTTCAGATGAGTGTGAACAACACCAACTTCTCACTGAATCATTTGTTAAAGGATTTAAATTTTTTCCACGTGAGTCTAGGGTGTCATTTATGCTTTATGATAATCCATTTACTATTCCACTAGAGAATTTTGCTTACCATTGAAAACTTCCATTTTGGGGTTCGCTTGATGAGCCATCAACGACTGAGTTTGAGTCTTTCTTGACAAGCCTTTGTTACGGTGAAAATAGGGGAGTGAGACAAGGAAGAATAAAGAGCATTCACTTTCGCGCAATTCAGTATTTTGCATTATTTAACGGGAAATGCATAGTAGGCAAGCAAGACTGTAGCATACTTTGTGCGCCAGACTTGAGCCTCATTCACACCGCTCTCACTAGTGAAAGGAATTATAACCTTGGAGCGATTGTTACACGTAGACTTCAGCATAATTCTAGCAGTGGCTGGTTCTATGGTGGATTTTATGCCACGCGTTTAGCACGAGAGCTGGGTGTTTCACCTTTTCCCTTTGATCCTATCCTACCCACGCGGTATTTAGATTTTGACACTTTGAAAGAACACAAGATCCTTAAGGGAAAGGTTGGTAATTTCACTTACAATCTAATGTTTAACCAAAAATCTATTGTGGACACATATTTGCCTGCGCTTGCTCTTTTTGATGATCACAGCAAGGGGAGATATTTTGTTCTTGAGAGCGAGGCCCGAACTCACAACGCAGCAGTGGTAGCAGCATGGCGGACCGAGACATCCGCACCAAGAGCCTTCGTGAGCTACCACGCTGACTACTACCCTCCAGGCTACTGATCGATTACCAACTTAGGCCAAAAGCCTAAGCTTGGGGGAGTATGTGTTTCTCACCGACATTACACTCATGCGCATCATTCTATTTGTCGGTGCTCACACTTTTTCATTGTATCATCCATGCTTAGATGTATTTTACTTGCTTTCTTCTTGTGCATTTGATCTTTTTAGAAAAACCAAAAAAATAGTTGTAGTAATTTACTTTCTCTGTATGTTTAATAGTAGTATTAAAAATAAAACCCAAAAAGATTTCCTTATTCTTCTTTTGCTTGTTGGGAGCTTTCCCGTGTAAATAGTTTTTCTTGTTTTTTCTTTTTATTTGCTTGTTCAAGAAAACCAAAAACTCCAAAAATATTTCAGTGTGTTTCTCTGAATTTCTTTTCCTTTTATTTGAGTTGTACCGTGGAGAAGACCACGATTAAAATGTTGAGTGGCTCTCATATGAATAATTGTTGAACTAATAAAGAGCCCACTTTACCTCGTCTTCTCCTGTTGAATAAAATGTTTTGCAGATTCTAGCTTAGTCCATGGCACTCTTGCACTATTATTATTTTCATATCATTCAGTTGTGCAAGTGAAAGGCAATAATGACGTTATTCGATGAACTGGTCGTGGCAGAGAGAAACTGGTATGAACTCGACTTGTTCTTTTTGTGTAAATATGTTTAACCTAGTGATACGTATCCAACGTATCTATAATTTATGAAGTATTCATGCTATTATATTATCCATCTTAGATGTTTTATATGCATTTATATGCTATTTTATATGATTTTTGGGACTAACCTATTAACCTAGAGCCCAGTGCCAGTTTCTATTTTCCCTTGTTTTTGAGTATTGCAGAAAAGGAATACCAAACAGAGTCCAATTGACATGCCAATTTTTGATGATTTTCTATGGACCAAAAGAAGCCTCCGGAGTAAAAGAGTTGGGCCAGAAGAGTCCCGAGCCATCCACGAGGGTGGGGGCGGGCCCCACCCCCTAGGCGTGGGCCCCTATCTCGTGGATGACTCGGAGACCCCCTTGACGTGAAACCGATGCAAAAAATTCCTATAAATACAAAAATCCCCAGAAAATAACCTAGATCGGAAGTTCCGCCACCGCAAGCCTCTGTAGCCATGAGAAATCGATCTAGGCCCTCTCTGGCACCCTGCCGGAGGGGGCCATCATCACCGGAGGCTATGGAGGAGGATCCCGGAGGGGCCATCATCACCATGAAGGCCAAGGACCAGAGGGAGAACCTCTCTCCATCCAGGGGGCATGGAGGAGGAAGCACAAGGGGGAGAACCTCTCCTCCTCTCTCTCGGTGGTGCTGGAGTGCCATCCGGAGGGGAATCATTGCTGCAGTGATCGTCTTCATCAACATCACCATCATCATCACCATCCTCATCTCTTTTACGCGGTCCACTCTCCCTCACCCCGCGGTAATTCCTACTTGAACATGGTGCTTTATGCCACATATTATGATCCTGTAGCGACCAGACCTCAAACAGTCTGATCTCTGTGCTCCGGTGTCATTCCTGGATCAGTAATGCTGACACCACACAGTACTCAGAGGATTTATAGCAGAGTAGCAATCACACACTTATTACATCGAGTGTCTCCATAGAGAACTTATTACAATAAATATGGCTTAAGGCCATCTAATAACGATAACAGCGGAAGGCTTGGAAGATAAGTGAGTCCATCAACTCCAACACCATCACTGAGTATAGAACCACGACCTAAAAACTCCTTAATCGTCGTCTGAAAAGTCTGCAACATTAACGTTGCAGCCCGAAACGGGTCAGCACATGGAATATGCTGGCAATGTAACACATAGAGAGTAATGGAATGAAACAGCTATACTATATGCATATTTGGCTGGTGGAAAGCTCTATGGTTACAGTTTTGCATAAAGCCAATTTTTCCCTACTTCAAAGGAATAAATTTATTTAACTATCATGGTGGTTGTTAAACATTGAGAATGGTTGACAGCATTCTCAATCCCAATTAAACATCATCATTAAACATAACCCAACAAAATTAATTTAGAGTAACATGTTGAGATTCACATGATAATCCAAGTACTAGATACTCAAGATGTCCATAACCGGGGACACGGCTAACCATGATTAGTTTATTACACTCTGCAGAGGTTTGCACACTTTTCCCCACAAGACTCGATCGCCTCCATTTGGTTTCTCGCACTACATGGTGTTTGAGAAGACGGATGACCGAGACATAGTCTTTCAGAAATGCTAGCACCTTACGATCGGGTAGACCGTACCACCTACATCCCCTACATCTGCTAGTCTACCACTGTAAGAGTTCGCATGACTTAGTCAACTATGCTAGAGCCCATAATAGCTTGTGGCTGCACACGGAAGTTTCTAGTATGAATAGTCTCATGATCCCTTTGAGCCTGGGTGGCGGTCCAAAAGAAAACAGGCAAGTCCTCGAATACCCAGGTGCCTCAATCCACCCAGATGTGTGTTTAAGTTGCCACCTTCGATAAACCATTAAGTAATAATCTCACATCTGTCATGGATATCACTCACCCAATCCACGTCTACTAGCATAGCATGGCATAATAAGCAAACGCAGAAGTAACTCCCAAAGGTTTGATAATAACAGGTAATAGGTACTACCTCATCTACTTCCCATCCCACAATTTAATTAGATCCTAATCATGCAATGTGTGAGGATTGATCTAATGCAATAAAACTGGGTAGTAGAAAAGTATGATCAAAGTGTTACTTGCCTTGGTGATAATCCGGGAAACCTAACGATTCGAAGTAACAAGCGGCGCACTCCGAGTACTCTATCGTAGATAAACAAACAAGCATACAATAAGTACTCATCTAATGCACAGGTAAAACTCAAATAAGAGATCTAACCAGAAGGTTCAACTTAAGAACTCCGGTTGGCAAAAAGAATCAAATAGAACGAAGCAACGAAAGTCAACGGCGAAAGAAAACAACTTCGTTCTACTAATCTGGATCTAGGTCAACTTTTACAATAGTAAAATCTTGTTTAAGTTGGTTAAACGGATAGAGGGTTTTGAGACGAAACTCTAGGCCCTTGAATCGCCTGATTCCGATAAACGAGCGAAAAGTTATACTAAAATGAAAATCGGATCAGGAATCGCGATCAGAAAAATCGCGGATTTAATCCGAGAAAAAGAAAAACGACGAACACTCGCTAGAACCAACAAACGGACGAACGCTCGCTATTTAAATAAACCGGAAAAACCAATCTATTTAAAAAAACTGAAACTAAAAAAACAGACGAAAACCGATCTATTTAAAAAACCGAAACTAAAAAAACGACAAAAACCGATCTATTTTAAAAAAACATTGGCACGGAAGTCGAGGCAGCGGCGTCCGGCGGCGGCGCGGTGTGGTGGCGGCGGCGGGACCGGGTGGCGGCGCGGCTTGGGGCTAGGGCGGCTAGGGTTTCCCCGGGGCTGGGCCTCGGGTTATTAAGGCCCCCCTCGGGCCGGAGTCCTACTCGGACACGGCCGTAGGTCGGTTCGTTTTTTTATTCCGCTCGGAAGAAAAATAAAAAGGAATACTAAACGGACTCCAAAAATTCCGAAATAAATTTTCACGGGCTTCTAAAATCAAGCCGCACAAGGTGAACATTTATTTGGGACCTAAATGCAATTTTGAAAAATGCACCTTTTTCCTAAATTCATATAAAACACCGAAAAACTCCGAAATAAAATCTTATTTGATTTTATTATTAAATCTCAATATTTCTTTATTTTGGGAAAGTCATTTTATTCCCTCTCTCATATTTTTTATGTAATAGAAATAATTGATGATAAAATAAATAAAATCAAATGATCCTATCCTCAAAATTTGAGAAAACTCAAATATGAAAATAACGAAATCCCCAACTCTCTCCGTGGGTCATTGAGTTGCGTAGAATTTCTAGGATCAACCAAAATGCAAAATAAAATATGATATGCAATGATGATCTAATGTATAACATTCCAAATTGAAAATTTGGGATGTTACAAACCTACCCCCCTTAAGATTAATCTCACCCTCGAGATTCGGGTTGGCTAGAAAATAGGTGAGGGTGGTCTTTGAGCAAATCTTCCTCTCGTTCCTAGGTGGCTTCATCCTCTGTGTGGTGACTCCACTGAACTTTGCAAAACTTGATAACCTTGCTGCGGGTAACTCGGCTGGCAAACTCGAGGATCTTAATTGGTTTCTCCTCGTAGGTCAAATCGTTATCCAACTGAATAGTTTCCAATGGCACTGTGTCTCTCAAAGGTATGTCAGCCATCTCCGCGTGGCACTTCTTTAACTGAGAAACGTGGAACACATCATGAACTCCTGACAATCCTTCAGGAAATTCCGACTTGTAGGCCACTTCTCCCATACGCTCCAAAACTTGATATGGTCCTACAAATCGTGGCGCTAACTTCCCTTTAACTCCAAAACGCTTTGTTCCCCGAAGTGGAGATACTCAAAGATAAGCTCTATCTCCAACTTCGTAAACTGTCTCCTTGCATTTAGAATCCGCATAACTTTTCTGTCTGGACTGGGCTACCTTGAGCCTATCGCGAATCAACTTCACCTTCTGTTCAGACTCTTTAATCAAATCAGGTCCAAACAACTGGCGGTCTCCAACTTCGTCCCACGACAACGGTGTCCTGCACCTTCTTCCGTACAAGGCTTCGAAAGGGGCCATCTTTAAACTGGTTTGGTAACTATTGTTGTAAGAGAACTCTGCATATGGCAAATTATCGTCCCAACTAGATCCATAATCTAGCGCACAAGCTCTCAGCATATCCTCCAAAATCTGATTGACTCTCTCGGTCTATCCATCTGACTGTGGATGAAAAGCTGTACTGAATTCTAGCCTGGTTCCCAAAGTTTCGTGCAACTGTTTCTAGAACTTTGAGGTAAACTGGGTTCCTCTATCTGATACGATACTCCTCGGAACTCCATGCAAACATACGATCCTGGTCATGTATATCTTTGCTAACTTAGCACTGGTGTAAGTGGTCTTTACCGGGATGAAATGAGCTACTTTCATCAATCGATCGACTACAACCCAAATCGAGTCATAGCCTGAACGAGTCATGGGCAATCCCGTGATAAAATCCATGCCTAGCTTATCCTACTTCCATTCGGGTATCGGCAATGGTTGTAACAGTCCTGCTGGCTTCTGATGCTCTACCTTTACTCTCTGACATACATCACAAACTGCTACGTACTCCGCAATATCCTTCTTCATTCCGGTCCACCAGAAAATACCCTTCAAATCCAAATACATCTTGGTATTTCTTGGGTGAATTGAATATGGTGAATCATGTGCCTCTTGCAGTATCAACTTCCTGATCTCCGGGTCATTGGGCACGTAAACGCGGTCTTCAAACCATAGGGTGTCGTGCTCATCCTCACGAAATCCTTTAGCTTTTCCTTTCCTTAGTTTCTCCTTTATAGCAGCAATCTCTTTGTCAGCTTTCTGAGCTTCCCTGATTCTATCCATCAAAGTTTACTGAATCTCCAATGCTGCTACATAGCCTCTCGGAACTATTTCCAAACATAGTTCACGAAGATTTTCGGCTAACTCCCTTGGTATTTCTCCCGTCATTAATGTATTGACATGGCTCTTATGGCTTAATGCGTCAGCTACTACATTAGCCTTTCCAGGATGATAATGCAATTTCATATCATAATCCTTGATAAGCTCCAACCATCTCCTTTATCTGAGATTTAACTCCTTCTGTGTGAAAATGTACTTCAAACTCTTATGATCCGTGTACACCTCACAATGATTTCCAATGAGGAAATGTCTCCATGTTTTCAATGCATGCACTACGGCTGCTAACTCCAAATCATGCATGGAATAATTCAACTCATGGGGCTTCAGTTGTCTTGAGGCATATGAAACAACTCTCCCTTCCTGCATAAGCACTGCTCCAAGTCCTCGACATGAAGCGTCGCAATACACCTCATAATCTTTGGTCTGGTCTAGCAAAATCAATACTGGTGAGGTAACTAAGCGTTTCTTCAACTCCTGGAAACTAGCCTCACATTCCTCCGTCCATATGAACTTGGTATCCTTCTTTAACAACTCATTCATAGGCTTCGCAATCTTTGAGAAATTCTCAATAAATTTCCGGTAGTATCCTGCGAGTCCAAGAAAACTCCGGATCTCTCCAACTGTTGTTGGGGCTTCCCACTTGGTCACGGTTTCAACTTTAGTGGGATCAACTGCTATACCTTCTCTAGATATAACGTGTCCGAGGAATCCTACTTCCTTCAACCAAAACTCACATTTGCTGAACTTGGCATATAATTGATGTTCTCTGAGCTTTCCAAGTACCAAACGCAAATGCTCCTTATGCTCCTCTTCATTCTTCGAATAAACCAGGATATCATCAATGAACACTACGATGAACTTATCCAGAAACTCCATAAACACTTTGTTCATCATGTTCATAAAATAGGCAGGTGTGTTAGTCAGACCAAATGACATAACGGTATACTCATACAGCCCATACCTAGTGGTAAAAGCTGTCTTCAGAATATCCTGTTCTCGAATCTTCAACTGGTGGTATCCTGATCGCAGATCAATCTTGGAAAATACCTTAGCTCCTTGCAATCAATCAAACAGATCATTGATCATTGGTAGTGGGTATTTGTTCTTGATCGTTACTTCATTCAATCCTCGATAATCAACAACCATCCTTAACGATCCATCCTTCTTCTCCACTAGAAGTACTGGCGATCCCCAAGGCGAAGAACTTGGGCGAATATATCCCTTATCCAGTAACTCCTTAATCTGCTTCTTAATTTCCACCAAATCCTTTGCTGGCATCCTATATGGTCTCTTTGGTATTGGCCCTATGCCTGGCAATAGCTCAATCAAAAACTCAATATCTCTATCCGGTGGCATGCCTGGCAACTCTTCTGGAAATACTTCAGGGAAATCCCTTACCACTGGTACTTCCTCCTGCACAACTCCTGTTAAGCAATTTACTTGTGTATTCTTTGGCACATGTCGGGATACATACTTGATCCTTCTCCCTTCCGATGTGGTAAGCAAAATTGACTTACTAGCACATTCAATATTCCCTTCATACTTTGATAACCAATCCATGCCTAATATCACATCCAATCCTTGAGATTCCAATACTATTAGGTCTGAGGGAAAAACATAGTTACCAATCCTTAATGGTAACCGATCACACCATAGACTAGCCACATACTCTGCTCCAGGCGAGGTTACTAACATGGGTGACCTAAGGGCTTGGGTTGGTAGGTTATACTTATCCACAAATCCCCTTGAGATGTATGAATGCGATGCACCAGTATCAAAAAGAACGAGTGCAGTAAATGACTTAACCAAAAACTTACCTATTACTGCATCGGGCTGAGCTTCAACCTCCTCCACGCTAACGTGGTTCGTCTGTCCCCTGTTGAAAGGGTTCGGCTTCTTCCCAGAACTTCCATTGCCATTTTGCCCTTCAGGACATTTATTGGCATAATGTCCGGTCTTCTGACACTTAAAACAAGTGACTTGGCTGAGGTCCTTCTTGGCTGGGGTTGAGGGGTTGGTGCGATTCTGGCTGTTGCTTCCTCCATTGCCATTACCATTCTTGGTGCCATTGTGATTGTGCGAGCTACCTCCTCCATGGGTATGCTGAAAATGTCCTCCCGGTCTAGGGGTAAAACGTGGCTTCTGCTGAGCTCCTGAAGTGTACTTTCCTTGTCCATACTTCCTCTTGCGATTCTCAATTTGTTGCTGCTTGCCTTCAATCATAAGAGCACGATCTACCAACTCCTGGTAGTTGTTGAAGGTGGCTACCATCAACTGCATGCTCAACTCATCATTCAGTCCTTCCAGAAACTTCTCCTGCTTAGTTGCATCTGTAGCAACGTCATCTGGTGCATAACGTGCTAACTTACTAAATTCCTCCACATACTGGCCAACTGTCCTTCCTCCTTGGCGCAACTTGCGAAACTCACGCTTCTTCATGGCCATAGCTCCTGCTGAAACATGGGCAGTACGAAAAGCCTACTGAAACTGGTCCCATGTGACAGTGTCAACTGGGAAAGTGGCTGTGAAATTCTCCCACCATGATGTTGTGGGTCCTTCTAGCTGATGTGCGGCAAACTTCACCTTTTCCGCATCTGTGCATCCTGCTGTGGTCAACTCCCTAGCTGTCTTGCGGAGCCAATCATCTGCTACTATCGGCTCGATGCTACTGGAGAACACCGGCGGATTCAGCCTAAGAAAATGGGCAAAGTGGTCAACAGGTGGTGGTGGTGGTGGGTTGTTGTTGTTGTTCCCCTGATTCTGATTCTGGACTAGCAACTGCATCAATGTGTTCTGCTGCTGGATCAACTGGGTGAGCTCCGGTGGAAAGGCAAATCCGGGGTCACGTCTCGGAGGCATCTGAGGTTTTTTTTAGAAAAGATGAGATATAAGAATAGAGGGGGTCTAAGAGAAAACACTACCCATATGCACATGAGGCAAAAGCAAACAATTCACTTCAATCAATCAAACAAGGGCATATAATCGATCTAACTATCACCAAAGTGCTCAGACTACTATATTTGCATGGTGGACTACTACTACTGATGAGGTGGTCTACTAGAAATATTCTTCGGTTGCAGACTCCATGATATCTGCTCCGGCTTCATCAACATAGTCATCATCGCTACTATCTGGTTCCGAGTCGGTGCTGTCGATGATGATGTAGTATTCCGGGCTAATCTCCTTGGGTTCTTCGTCTTCCTCTACTGGCGTAGGGCCTCCCATAAATATTCCAATCTTCTTGATCAGGTTGTCATTCTTCTCCACCAATACTTCAATTTCCTCTTCATAATCTTCACGTGTATCCTTGAGTTCTTCCTCTAGTTCCTTGATTCTAGTCTTAGCCTTCTTTAGATCTATCATGTCGGCGCACATCTGGTTCTCCTGTCGTCGAATGTGTTGATTTAACTCCTGGATAAAAGCTGTGATTGATCTATCCTTCCTGGTGCTGATCATCTCCCAGTGTTCATCTCGGCGCCCACAAATCTGGTAGATAGTATCCTTGAGATCCTTGAGGTAGACTTCTCCAATGCGTCCCATGGCGATGTGAGCTGCCATGCTCTTTCCTAGACTCCAAGTTGGTGCATCAAAAGAAAACTCTATAGGCTCAGTGACTGGCATGAACGTCCTTCCTGGAACTTGAACTTGAATCATCCAGCGCTCTTCTTCAGGTAAAGTGGCGTTGTAGGTTCCGGTGAAGCTTGGTACTCCTATGTTCAGGTATCTAGTGACTTCCTTCAAGTGTCATCCAAAGGGTGTATCTTCATCCGGTTGTGTGAACTTGTTCCTTGCATCTGCCATCCTAAAGAGTAGAAAAGATGAGAGTTCAGAAGAGAAGAGAGTGAATAGTGATCTAGGTCTTTTAGCTTAGTGGTCGTGTCCTACAGTCAGTGTGTGCTCTGATACCATCTCTGTAGCGACCAGACCTCAAACAGTCTGATCTCTATGCTCCGGTGTCATCCCTGGATCAGTAATGCTGACACCACACAGTACTCGGAGGATTTATAGCAGAGTAGCAATCACACACTTATTACATCGAGTGTCTCCATAGAGAACTTATTACAATAAATATGGCTTAAGGCCATCTAATAACGATAACAGCGGAAGGCTTGGAAGATAAGTGAGTCCATCAACTCCAACAACATCACTGAGTATAGAACCATGACCTAAAAACTCCTTAATCGTCGTCTGAAAAGTCTGCAACATTAACGTTGCAGCCCAAAACGGGTCAGCACATGGAATATGCTGGCAATGTAACACATAGAGAGTAATGGAATGAAACAGCTATACTATATGCATATTTGGCTGGTGGAAAGCTCTATGGTTACAGTTTTGCGTAAAGCCAATTTTTACCTACTTCAAAGGAATAAATTTATTTAACTATCATGGTGGTTGTTAAACATTGAGAATGGTTGACAGCATTCTCAATCCCAATTAAACATCATCATTAAACATAACCCAACAAAATTAATTTAGAGTAACATGTTGAGATTCACATGACAATCCAAGTACTAGATACTCAAGATGTCCATAACCGGGGACACGGCTAACCATGATTAGTTTATTACACTCTGCAGAGGTTTGCGCACTTTTCCCCACAAGACTCGATCGCCTCCGTTTGGTTTCTCGCACTACATGGTGTTTGAGAAGACGGATGATGACCAAGACATAGTCTTTCAGAAGCGCTAGCACCTTACGATCGGGTAGACCGTACCACCTACATCCCCTACATCTGCTAGTCTACCACTATAAGAGTTCGCACGACTTAGTCAACTATGCTAGAGCCCATAATAGCTTGTGGCTGCACACGGAAGTTTCTAGTATGAATAGTCTCATGATCCCTTTGAGCCTGGGTGGCGGTCCAAAAGAAAACAGGCAAGTCCCGGAATACCCAGGTGCCTCAATCCACCCAGATGTGTGTTTAAGTTGCCACCTTAGATAAACCATTAAGTAACAATCTCACATCTGTCATGGATATCACTCACCCAATCCACGTCTACTAGCATAGCATGGCATAATAAGCAAACGCAGAAGTAACTCCCAAAGGTTTGATAATAACAGGTAATAGGTACTACCTCATCTACTTCCCATCCCACAATTTAATTAGATCCTAATCATGCAATGTGTGAGGATTGATCTAATGCAATAAAACTGGGTAGTAGAAAAGTATGATCAAAGTGTTACTTGCCTTGCTGATGATCCGGGAAACCTAACAATAAGAAGTAACAAGCGGCGCACTCCGGGTACTCTATCACAGACAAACAAACAAGCATACAATAAGTACTCATCTAATGCATAGGTAAAAATCAAATAAGAGATCTAACCAGAAGGTTTAACTTAAGAACTCCGGTTGGCAAAAAGAATCAAATTGAACGAAGCAACAAAAGTCAACGGCGAAAGAAAACAACTTCGTTCTACTAATCTGGATCTAGGGCAAATTTTACAGTAGCAAAATCTTGTTTAAGTTGGTTAAACGGATATAGGGTTTCGAGAAGAAACTCTAGGCGCTTGAATCGCCTGATTCCGATAAACGAGCAAAAAGTTATACTAAACAAAAATCGGATCAGGAATCGCGATCAGAAAAATCGCGGATTTAATTCGAGAAAAAGAAAAACGACGAACGCTCGCTAGAACGAACGAACAGACGAACGCTCGCTATTTAAATAAACCGGAAAAACCGATCTATTTAAAAAAACCGAAACTAAAAAAAACCGACGAAAAGCGATCTATTTAAAAAACCGAAACTAAAAAAACTGACGAAAACTGATCTATTTTTTTAAAACATTGGCACAGAAGTCGAGGCGGCGGCGAACCTCGTCGGCGGAGGCG